>NC_089593.1:62413071-62434442 GCF_019320115.1 Miscanthus floridulus
CGCCGTCTGACCCTAGATTTTGGGTGCTTGATGCCAAGGAGGAGAGGGATGGTATGTTAAATTTAGGGGGAGCACGTGAGATGGACTCGTTTTTTGTGGTGATACTTCATGCATTCACGTTTACTCTCCTGCATTATGTTATATGTAAAATATGTGTGATTGTGAGACTTATGTGACATGTGTGCTCTCTACCTTGATATATATATGTCATGTCACTTGATTATGCTCATTTTGCTTTGCTTCCGCATTTGACTCTGATACAATGAGTTTTAGTTTGTGTACTTATGCTCATTTCATACCTCGTGAGTACATTGTGTTGGCTTGGATCATATAAGCATGCCTAACCCTCCTTTGTTCTTATTGTCAATTGCTTATATGAGCCAAGCATGTTGAAAAATTCACTCATCTTTTATACATACTCGAGGTTGTGTTGGCATCAATCATCAAAAAGGGGGAGATTGAAAACATCTAGGCCCCTAGTTTGGTTTTGGTGATTAATGACGACACAAGATTACTGTGACTAATGTGAGTTTTGCAAAGGCAACTTGAGTTAGGTCATGGTAATGGTGATTGATTGGGCAATTATGGTTTTCATGCCCTATCGATGGAAATCATTTTGGTTTTCAAAGGATGGACGACAAGGTTAAGGACGGACTAGTTCTAAGTATCATTTGACGTTGGAGAGACACTTAATAGTTTAGGACTTTCTTTTTCCTTTGGCCATACTATTAAGGGGGTATGAACTAGTAGCTTGACCTAGGTGAATCTAATGATTTAGGTGTGGTGCACACTTGTCAAACTTAGCACTAGGTGTGCGAAGGTGCGGATCTAGAGGGACTGTTCTCCCTCCTCGGTTTGGTTTAGGCTCCTGTAAGCACAGGTCCACGAATTGGTCGATGATGAAGTCGAGCTTGCCAAAGATGATCTTCTTGCCTAGCTGCACTCTTTCTAGTTCATCGCTGAAGTTGAAGATGACTCCCATCTAAAACACAATATTAGTTTGTACGCAAAAGACCCCTACCTGGCGCACCAACTATCGGATGACTTTTAGCTTTGGCAACATGGTGCGTTAAACCCTACTCCAGTTGGTGCGGCTGCTCTTGTATTCATATGCTCAGTTAGAGGAACTGTTGCTCCTAGCTACGTTGTAGATTGAGGTGATAGATGGTGGATCCTGAGCCTAAGGTCCCTACCCTCCTTTATATAGGTAGAAGGTGTTGGATACCATAAAAAGGGGTACTCTAAGTAAGAACCGAAAAAATTGCTTAGACCTTGCAAATATCAAAGCCAAAGGACAAACCACGAGGCCTCGGCCGATTCTCCGATTTGCCCGAGGCCCGCGCCGCAAAGGCCTTGGACGAAAAACCAACTCTCCGCCTCGCCGAGGCCCCCTCGCTCGAGGCCCTACCCCGCAAGGCCTCGGACGGGTTACCGATTCTCCGATTCGCCCGAGGCCCCGCACATAAGGCCTCGGACGAAGTACCGATGCTCCGAGTCGCTCGAGGCTGGCTCGGCAACAACCTCGTCGCCACCGCTCGACCGACTTCTCTGACAAAACGTCACGTCCAATTAACGCGTCCAACCACTCCCGCTACGTCAGCCGCACATCGGTGCAGTAAAGCAGAGTGGCCGACGAAACGGGAGTCACATCGCGCCATGCAGTCCGGGACAAGATGGGGCAGGGGTTACCGGCCGCTGTGCTTGCCACTGTGCCCCTGCTGACACCCATGCTGCACTGTGCTACCTAATCCCAGCCCTAAAGACAAATGCGGCATGGGGAGTCAAGTCCAGGTCACTGTAGCCTCGGAATCAGTGTACAGGACCAACTACTCTCTCCAAGCCTCGACAATCCACTTCAGGGTCTCGGCAGCCTCGGGATTCACGCCCGCCGAGCCCCCCACGATGGCTCGGCCTCGGCACCAACTGAGCCTCGGCTTTTTACACTACCAGCACACAGCGACCGACACGTCGTCCACCATGCCCTGCGTCAAGCTATCACTGGACCTCCCACGTCGCACAGGATCGGATGTGACCGGCGCGTTGCTCCAGCACATCAAGGACATGGCCGCTCTATCAACCATGCCACCACAGTAGCAAGCTACAGGGCTCGGAAGCGTCACCTCCACTCACAGGACGCCATGTAGCAAACACATGTATCACCCCTGTCCCCCCTTCAACTATAAAAGGGGGAGACCGGGGCCATCTCAAGAGAAAAAGACAGATGAACAGATAGACGCATACACGAGCTCACAGGTTTACGAACTCATGCATGGACACACATACATACGAGATAGATGAACACACACACGCTCCCCCGCTGCCTGAGAGCAACGTCTCAAGCAGCCCACACCGCTCCACGCAGAGAACTGGGACGAGCAGAAGGTGTGAGGTATGGCGGAGCGCAGCGCGAGGCATAAGCAACACGGGGCGCGAGGCTTAAGCAGTGCGCGGGCGCGAGGCACAAGACGTGGGTGAGGGCGAGGCACAAGACGCGGGTGGAGCGCGCGGGTCTGTCACGTCTGGCCGGACATCTGGAGTGTGCGCCACGATAGAAAGAAAAAAAGAGAGAAAAACAGTGGGCCGGTGGAGTTAGTCAGGCAGCGGGGACCCGCTTCACGCGTGGACAGAGTAAAAAACAGTGGCTCGGACGAACATTCGCAGAAACACAGTTGTGGGCCCATTTTGCACCCCGCAACGTACGCATTGTTGGCCCGAATGCCTTTGCACCACACAAAGTACAGTAACTAGTCTAACTGTCTAAAAGTCACCGCTAGGTCCGCGAATCCCGTAGCATACGCTCCTTCCTCGAACCTATTTAGAAATCAGTCAGTCTCGTTCTTGTTACCACGCGCTGCCTGAACTCCACTACTGAACTCTGTATGTAGTCACAACAATGTTCTCCGTCGTCTACGCCGTGTTGCTGCTGCTGCTGTCGCCGACGACAAAGGCGTCCGCCGCGGCACCAGCTACAGCCACGGGCGGGAGAAACCACTGCACCACCAGCTGCGGCAGCATCGGCATCCAGTACCCGTTCGGCGTGGAGCCCGGCTGCTACCGCGACGAAGGCTTCAAGCTCACCTGCACCAACGACAGCTCCCTGTTCGTCGGCTATGGCACGGAGGTGCTCGAGATCGATCTGGCCAACGGCACGATGCTCATCAACGTCCAAGGCGTCGACCAGTCCAACCTCGCCCTCCCCGACCCCCGGAGCAGCAGCAACAACAGCTACTTGACCGGCACATGGGCCGTCATCGGCCAAGGCGATCTTGGTCCGTACGTTCTGTCGGACACAAGGAACAAGCTCGCGGTGGTCGGCTGCGACGTCCAGGTCCTCCTCATGGCGTTGGACGACGATATCTTAAGCACCTGTGCCGCCTTCTGCTCACCTGTCTCGGAAAATCGCTACCTCGTGGCGTCCCCCCTGCTCCGGCGTCGGCTGTTGCCAGGCGACCATCCCGACGGGCCTGGCGATCTACCAGCTCCAGTTTCGCCGGTTCAACGGCTCATGGAGCGGCGACCAGGCTACGGTGTACATAGCAGACGCGGAGCGCCTCAGCTCTTATCGGATGGACGGGCAATTACCGTGGGCGCTTCCAGCTGTGGCAGAGTGGGTCATCAGCAACACATCATGTCCAGGCAACATGACATCTCCGGAGTGCCTCAGCAGCCACAGCTTTTGCCAGAACAGCACTACTTTTGGTAGTGGGCACCGGTGCCACTGCTCACCTGGTTACGATGGCAACCCCTACGTCTTCAACGGATGCAATGGTACGTACGTAAAAATTGAGCAGTCAGAATAGTTTTGTTCCCTTCCGAGTAAACACAATTTTAATTTGCTCCTAATCGTCTCTGTTTAATTTGTTTCAGATATCAACGAATGCCAATTCCCAGAGATCTATCCATGTTTTGGCGACCTGCAACAACACACAAGGAGGGTATCTCTGCCACTGCCCTGTTGGCTTCGATGGCAACGCGTATACACCCAACGGATGCAAAGGTACGTACCTATAAGTAAGAGTTCATCGATAATTACTCCTCCCATCTAAATTATAAGTCGTTTTTAATATTTTTTTTACATCCATTCTGTTATACATCTAGATAATACTAGATATAATAATATGTCTAAATACATAGCAAATGCTGGATGAAATCAAAATGTCAAAGCGACTTATAATTTGGAACGGATAGGGTAAATGCAAATAAACAATTAGCGACTAGTACAACTTATTACTATTAGGCCTTGTTTGGTACTCCTATATCCACTTCAATCCTTGTGTATTGGGGTGGATTGGTGTGGAGTTTAACCTAAATTCCATATCAATCGACCCAAACACACGCATGGATTGAGATGCGTACATGTCTTAGATCTTGTTTGGATGTAGCTGGATTCGCATTAATCCACATGTACTGGGGTGGATTTGAGTAGAACTAACTAAATTCCACCTCGATCCACCTCTACATGTATGAATTGAAGTGAGTCCGATAACATCTAAACAACTGTGTGGATCGATCTAGCACTAATTACTTTGACCCAGAAGATTAAACGTGTTGATCTAGCGCTAACTAATATATTTGTCTAGACGTTGACGAGTGCGCGCACCCAGAAACATACTCGTGCTACGGAATCTGCGTAAATGTGCCTGGAACATTTGATTGCCGATGTCCTCAAGGAACCAATGGGGATCCCTTCAGAAAAGGTGGATGCATCACGAACAGGAATTCCTTGTCAGGTAACAGCTCACAATCAATGCAATAAACACCATTTACCATCTGCACATGACACATGTATATCATCATTTCAAATACTCGATCAAGCTAGTTCTATACAAAAGTCTTTTGTCATTATTGAATTATTACATGCACTTGGCCACTTCATTCTAAAAGCCTAAACTCAAGAAGAAATTATGAGAACAGTTCCAATACTTCTCTTTTTCAAAATTCGCACGGATCTAATTAAAAACAGCGCATCTAATTAAATAAATATTTTTTTAACTAAGAGCATCTCCAATAGTTCCTCAAAAAGTAATCAGTAAATCAGTGAGTTTTCCAAGTGGCTAAAAACAGTTGGGAGAATATTTGTTGGGTTCCACTAACCGTTTTCAAAATCTCGTTCCTCAAATATACTTCCTCCATCCCAAAATAAGAGGCGTTCTCAGCTTCCAGAGGAGTTAAATGCTTTTAACTTTGACCAAAATATATATAAGAAAAATTAATATTTATAGTATATAATTAGTATCATTAGACTGATTGCTCAATATATTTTCATAATAAACTTATTTGAGAAATAAATGTTGCCATCTATCAGTACAAATGAATTGTGATCATTCACTGCTTACTATTTAGTTCACTCCCAATTATATTGCCAGCTATTGGTACAAATGAATTGTGATCGACTACTCATACATATATTTTTGCAGGTTCAAAGATAGCTCTGATAGTCAGCGGTGGATTCGTTCTTTTGCTTGTAGCGCTTGGTGCTCCCTTCATAACACGCAAAATACAATTACAAAGAGTGAAAAGAATGAAACAAAAATTTTAAGCAAAACCATGGGTTGCTATTGCAGCACTTGGTTTCCAAAAAGACAGACATAGGTGAAAGGATGATCATCACGTTAAGCGAAATAGAGAAGGCCACAGACAATTTTGATAAAACTCGTGAGGTTGGTGGAGGAGGACATGGTATTGTGTATAAAGGAATATTAAATCTGAACGTCGTTGCCATCAAGAAATCAAAAATTGCAGTGCAGAGAGAAATAGATGATTTCATAAACGAAGTTGCAATTCTGTCTCAAGTCAATCATAGAAATGTGGTGAAGCTTATGGGATGTTGCCTCGAAACAGAAGTTCCATTGCTCATCTATGAGTTCATATCGAACGGAACCCTTTATCATCATCTTCATGTTGAAGGACTAATATCTCTATCATGGGATAATCGATTAAGGATTACGCTTGAAGTTGCGAGAGCTCTATCATATTTACACTCAGCAGCTTCTATGCCAATATATCATAGAGATATTAAGTCCTCCAATATACTCCTTGATGACAATTTAATAGCCAGAGTATCAGACTTTGGAGCTTCAAGGTACATCCCGATTGATCAAATTGGGATCACAACAGCAATTCAAGGAACAATTGGTTACCTAGATCCCACGTACTATTACACGGGTCGTCTGACTGACAAGAGTGATGTCTACAGTTTTGGTGTTTTGGTTATAGAATTGCTTACTAGGAATAAACCATTCATCTATAGGTCTAATGATGGTGATAGCCTTGTTTCACATTTTGGCTTACTATTCACAGAAGGCAAGTTAGTCGACATAATAGATCCACAAGTCATGGAAGAGAAAAATGGCGAGATCCAAGAAATAGCCGCATTAGCAGTGATGTGCACAAAATGAAGGAGAAGATCGACCTACAATGAGGGAGGTGGAGATGATGCTTGAAAACTTGTGGGCTAAGGATCGTGTTGCAAATAACACACCACCAGGATGTAGGGATCATATTCAGGCTCAAAGGGCTACTCAGGAAGTAAGTAGGCAATACACCATGGAGAGGAAATAATATTGTCCGCAAGGTATCCTCGGTGACCAGGTTGGACAAGGTCTAGTGTAAGAAAATGTTGCTTTAGTTATATTGTCGTTTCATATGCATCGCAAAGCCAAGGAAAGTTTTGTGCTTTGGTAGCCGCATCTGAGTGAGACTGAGTTTAATTTCCATGTGTAGCCAGCAATAATGTTTGTGTTTTGATGTTTGTTGGTTGAATATAGAAATTAGTTCTCTGTTACCTCCTTGTTGTCCAGTGTAGTTGCTCTGCTGCTTGTCTTATAACATGACCTTGAGCTACAAGGTCCAAGCTCCAAGCTTGGCTTAGCATCTCGTATGCTATTATACCATTAATTTCTATGTCTTTGCTCCACATATTAATGGCTCTGTTACCATCATCGATGTCGGCAGTCAGAGAAATCGATTACAATTTAAATTTTGTTTCATCTGTCTAGTTCTTCAGCTAACATGGTAATTTCTAGGCATTGAATATTAACATCGAGTCTTCTTTAGGTTGTTGACCAAATACTAAAATAATCGATGACAAATTTCGAATGTATTTTTACTATATATAGGACAATATGTTATGTCATCTAGAGCACACCTGGAATTCTCATATATTTATCTCTCAAAAAATTAGAACTTGAATTTTCTTGTAATTATTGTTGATTGTAGGATTACCAAGAGCTATGCAAAGTTTAATTTCAGAATTCTTCAGAACTCCCTAGACATGATTTTAATATTGGAATCAGTGTATCGCACAACGATTCTTAAATCTGTTCAGGTAATAAGGCGGTATGCTATGACTTAAGCAGGTAACAAATAATAAGCCAACAACTATTTATGAGTCTACTTAGTGTCAATTAAAAAACCAATATACTGATGAGATATGGCAGCGGCTTGATAGCTTGCTTTGAATGTGCAGAAATTAGTTAATTGTATTGTACCTTTATAATAAGTATATCAGAATGTTTTAACTAGTAACCAAAATGAAACCCTTGCAAAAGTTAGTAATTTATAAATTAAAGAAGAATACTACGGTATTGGCAGTACGTAGATAGTACTAATTACAGTAGGTGTGTAATAACTGGAGTGCTAATTAAGTTTACATGTATAGATTAAAATAAATGAGCTCTTGCATGGATGCATATATCATGTTCATCTATAGATACCATACAAGCCAAGGAGGGTCAAAACTCGTCCTCGACCTCATCTTGCTCTTTCCGTCTATATGAATCAGTGGGGGACGCCAGCAGGATGAATGCAACGGTGACGTTGTTCGTGGAGCTGCTCCTTGGGTGCTTCGTAGCCTCTGTTGTTCACTGTACTAGAAAAGGAAGCGTGCTTCGCCGGCGCCCTACCAACGCCTTATTAGAGCTCAATATAAGATTGTAATGTCAACAGTAAGGAAGTAGTATAAAATATATGGAGCTGAGGAACCCCATATAAATACATGATATTGATAACACTAATTGCATGGTCTATCCATATAGTTTACATGAAGACTTGAATTCATTACTACAGACTGTTTTCCCAGTAGTTTAGAACACTTGTACAAATTTGCATCCAAAGCACTAAATGAGTTATTGATGACAACGACGAAAAGAGGTAGCCATGCTCGTGTTCACCCAGATATCTGGTTGACTAAAATAGTAGCAAGTTCCTTCAACGCCACAGGTAGAGAGTGGCCAAGGCAGTTCCTGTTGGCTTAGATGTTAGTTTTTCGCCATGCTTAGATGGGCTCTGAAATTCTCTGATGGGAGTAAATTCAGAGCTGCACCTTTCTATGGTGTGACCTGCATAGTACATAGAAGTGCCATAGAAATTTAGACATCTACATCATTTGAATTTGGCAGAAAGATCAACTGATAAAGAAAACAGAGCAAGCTTGTCTGATTATTCAGTTCTGTAGCTAGTGGCTGCACTTGTTATATATAAACATATCAAGGATATATAATGATAAATAAAACAACTGAACATGTGGAGCATATCACTGCTAATCATTGTTAGCTTATAATCCATGCTGAATCTGTTCGGTAGAAGAAAAGAGCAGGGGGTCTTCCCTTGCAGCATATTATGTACGCTGAAGAAAACACCATCATAGCACAAAGAAGCTAACCTGGAGTGAATAAAACGTCACTGAAATATAGGCACATAATTTGGATGTTGGCTGGTACAAAGCTCCTATAGGGTTTTTTTGAATGTTGACTTTTCCCTTTTCAAACTTTTTACATATTTATAATAATATCACTTAGGGGCCTCGTTACCTACTTTATAATTAATAATAAAATTGACACCAAGTCCGTCCCAAAATAAGTGTCGATCTTGCTTCCTGGGGAGTCAATCGTTTTCAACTTTGACTAAACATATAAAAAACATTAGTATTATAGTACATAATTAGTATTATTAGATAGATCGTTGAATCTATTTTCCTGGTAACTTATTTAGAGATACAAATGCTGCTAATATCTCCTATAAACCTAGTCAAACTTAGAAACACTTTGACCGCCACGAATACTATGGCGACACTTATTTCGAGGTGGATGGAGTAATTTTGACCAAATATATATTAAAAATGTTAACATTTATCATACATAGTTATTATCATTAGATAGATCGTTGAACATATTTTATAATAAACTTATTTGAAGATATAAATATTACTAATATTTTTCTATAAACCTAGTCAAATTTAAAATAATTTAACCAACACGTGTTCCACGACGACTCTTTTTATGGGACAGAGTAATAGGTTCTTTAAAAAGAGGTAAAGTCTATATTTTTTTAACCTTCAACCACAATCATGATTTTTTAACCTGAACTACAAAATTAAGTATCCGACTCCCAACTACGAAATCAAGTATGTGGCTCCCTGCTACTGTAGAAACCGAACGGAACACCGCTCCGAACTTGCATTGTGATTGTAGACGTGGTTTTCCTATTTTCTAAAAAAATAAAAAAACTAGTTTGATGTAGTTTATTAAAATTATAAAAATATAAAAATGGTACTATTTTTTCCCAAAATCGTTATCTATTTGTGTTGGTGATTTATCTAGAGTCATTCACTACTACACAAATTCTTTTACACAGAGTTTCGAAATGGGGCTCTGAGGCGGTTGGCTTAGTTGCCCGCCTCGGTTATTCGAGGCATGACAGCCAGGCCAGCCAAGACGGGCGCGGTAAAGAAACCGCCATGGTTAATGCGGATTAACCGAGACGGTTGCCTTAACCGAGACGGTTGTTATAAAGCAACCGCCTCGGATAATGTTTATTAACCGAGGCGGTTGGCTTAGGGTAACCGCCTCTGTTAATACATTAATCGAGACGTTTGGTCTAAAGCAACCGTCTCAGTTAACAGACGATTAATCAAGACGATTTCCTTACCGTGCCCGCCTCGGTTAAGTCTGGGCTCACCCTTCTTCCCCACGGCTTCTCCATTTTTTCGGGTTTTGACCTGAAAACCCTAAAAAATGGCAATTTTCTAGGGGAGAGGTTTTGCCCTTGAATTTGGTGAAGGGGGGCGCCGCAAGAGGTTGATTCTCGCTCTCAAACCCTCAACCCTCTCTCTTTCCCATGATTTGAGCGTTTTTTCCCAAGATCTAGATCTAGATTTATTTGGAGAAGAGAGAATCATCAGATCTAGAGCTACCCGGCTGTATTTTTTCCGTACTACTCTGCTTATTTGCGCCATTTTCATTGTTTGTGTGTGCAAGGTGTTCGTGTTCATGGATAGGGAATGGATGTACATGACATCGACGCTGGATCCAGCTTTCCTGGATCATGTGACAAAGTTTGTTGCCGCTGCGAAAAGGCATCGTCTGAGTCTGAAGCGGAAACTCACCATCTGTCTATGTAAGAGCTGCAAGAACCTTCTTGCCCATGGAGATGACACAGTGAAATCTCACTTAATCTGGTACGGTTTCGTCAAGGATTATACCGTCTGGAAGTTTCATGGGGAAGCAGAGGATCCGAGTGCCGGTGCATATGGAGGAGGGAACTCGTCGACAGCGACAACGACGCGGTGAATGTCGAATAACAAACCTCATCAACAGCGACCGACAGGCACGACAATGCTGCTACTAGCGATAATACAGATCGTGATTACATCACGATGGATGATCTGCTCCAAGACACGGCTGACGATGATGATGGGGATGGTGGTGAGCCAGTGAGGGATCCTGAGACTATGGACCTTTTGAGTCAATCGCTAATCGTCTTGATGACGACGACGTTCTGTTTGGGAGCCCGAGGTGGTTGGAGAATTTTAGAGAGATGAAGTAGGCGACAATTGATCCCCTCTATAAAGACTGTCCGAATCACTGGACGGTGCCTGCGTTTTAACCTCCAGATGCTGATGCTAAAGGCTCGCCATGGCTGGTCCAACACTAGCTTCAACGACCTGTTATGTATCCTTGCTGACACATATATAGAGGATAACAAGGTGCTCGCCAATACCTACCGAGCGAAGAAGCTGATCTGGCCAGTGTGTGATGAAGCTTAAAAAGTTCCACGCCTGCCCTAACCATTGTATCCTATATCAGGGCAAGTATGAGAACTTGTAGAGCTGTCCTCACTGTGGCGTAAGTCGGTACAAGAGGAACGCCGGTTGTCACGCGGATGCAGATGACGAGAGAGGGCTAAAGAAGAAGAAGACGGCTAAGAAGAGTACCACAAAGAAGTAGATCCCGTCTCCTAAGGACGAGAAAGAAGAGGGTTACACATAGAGGAAAAGTTTGACCCTACCGATGTGGTAGTTGCTCGTGATCGATCGTCTGCGTGCTATATTCAGGAATCCCAAGGATGCCAAGCTGATGTCCTGGCATGCATTTGATGAGCGCATGAAGGATGATGGCAAGCTATGGCACCCTTCCGATGGCAAGTAGTGGAGCATTTCAACGCCAAGTTCCCAAAGTTTGGCGATGAGGCAAGGAACGTCAGGTTCGTGTTGAGTACCATTGGGATGAATCCGTTCGGTGACCTTAGCAGCTCGCACAACACTTGGCCAGTCATCCTCACCATCTACAACCTACCTCCCTGGCTATGTTAGAAGCGTAGGTATCTTTCACTAACCATGATTATTCTGGAGCTAGGCAGTCAGGCAATGATATAGATGTGTTCCTGGAGCCGCTCATGGAGGACATGAAGATACTATGGGAAGATGGGGTCAAGATGATGGATGCGTCCCTAAAGGAGTTCACTCTAAAAGCCATCATCTTGTCACCATCACCGATTACCCTGGTCCTTTTTTCACTGTCGAGGCAGATTCAAAGGTAAGTCAGGTTGTGTAGTTTGTATTGATGGTACCTGCTACACTTACCTTAGTGAATCCAAGAAGATGGTGTACATGAGGCATAGGCGATTCCTTGTCAAAAAGCACAGGTACCAAGCAGCTATGATGAATAAGTACTTCGACAACCAAGAGGAGCCTAAAACTGACGAACCAAAAAGGACGAGGTACGGGAAAAGGTGTTTGACATGGTAAGGGCATAGACGTTGAGTTCAGGAAGAAGAAGAAAGAGGAAGATGGGACCACGATAAGGAAAAGAGGAAGCGTGATAAGATGGAGGAACCACCTGTTGCCCCCATTCCTTTCAAGAAGCATTCGTGTTTCTTTAAGTACCAGTCGTACTAGAAGGAGATAGATATGCCCCATGCCATCGACTGCATGCACCTCAAGAAGAATGTCTTCGAAAGCAGCCATTAGCGAATTGCTAGACATCAAGACTAAGACAAAAGGATGGTCTGAAGTCATGGATGGATCTTGTCAACTAGGACATCAAGTCCGAAATTCAACCCGACACCGTCGACATAGAGCGGGAAAGTCAACCTTTCGGGCATGAGCTCCAACCTGACGAGAGATGAGAAGAGGGCCATGTGCCAGTGGCTTAGGGGTGTCAAGGTGCCGACCGGTTTCTCTTCCAACATTAAGAGCCTGGTCTCCATGAAGGACCACACACTAACCAGCTTCAATGCACATGATTGCCACGTCATGCTCATGGTGTTCCTTCCAATTGTGATCAGGGCTATCGGTCCAGAGTACATGAAGATGGTCATCACATGTATGTCCCTACTTCTTCAACTGCATCACATAGAAGGTCATCGATGAAGCTGAGCTGCCTAGCCAGAAATAGTTCATCATGGAGACTCTTTGCTAGCTCGACATGTACTTCCCGCTGTCTTTCTTTGATATCATGCCACAACCTGATGATGCACATGGTTGATCAGATATAGGAGCTAGGCCCTGTGTAACCTGCACCAGATGTGGACGTACGAGTGGTTCATGTCGACCCTCAATAGATATGTCCTTAACCATGCCTACCTAGAGGGCTCTATGATTGAGACATACACAACCGAGGAGGCCGCTAACTGTTGCACCAGGTACATCCAGGATGGAGGGCGATTGGCCTGACCGTCCCTCAGCATGAAGGCAGAACCTCAGGAATGGATTGCACAGGGAGGAAAGTACGCCACCGATGTACAGTACGAAACGATGCAAGAAGCTCATCACAGGCATCCTCAATCAACTAGTGTTATGGAACCATATGTTGACAAGCACCTAGAGGAGATCCACGCTGCTCATGAACAGATATCGCATGGAGGCATGGGTCCAAATACTGCATAAGTTAGTTTCACGATGTGGATCAAAGAGCTATAGGACATACCCGTGGTGAGTCTAATGAAGCGGTCTTGCATCCGGCCCATCCACCCCAAATCACCACATGGCAAGGGTATGACATCAAGGGGATACAGGTTCCACACAAAGGAGAAGGACAAGTAAGAGCACGACACAGACATAGTGGTGGTTGATACGAGGGCATCGATGAGTCCAACGAGGTAGACCCAAGACATACTTTGGCAGAATTAAAGAGATATGGGAACTTGACTACGATGTCACCTACAGTTAGCTGTGTTCCAGTGCTAGTGGGTCAAACCAAAGGTGGTTGCGTGGACGGCTATGGGCTAACCACCGTGGAGCTCCAAAGTGCGGCTACAAAGATGATCAATGGATACTAACAAGCCGATGCACGCAAGTAGCCTACTGGCGATGCCCAAACACAGCAAAAAGCATGTTGTTTGTTCGGAAAGCAGAGGATTGTGGGAGCTGATGGAGTCTAGAGCCCCAAAGAATATAACAACTACGCTGAGCTCTCGCTCTTTACCGATCATCCATAGAAGATCAAGTTGGTTGAGACCCGCGTCAACAAGACCAAGATGATGCGCTGGTTCCGCCGCGACGGTGAGAAGAAGACCGTCGTGGGAGCACTTGTAGCAAAATGATATGTGTGCCACACATATATGTAATAATGTAGTCACTTATTGATTAACGAGAACTTTTATGTCACTGATTATTATTGTAATGGAACCATATATATATATGACCGTGGGAGATCGTAATTTGTACGTGTTTAGTGTTTGATTTTTAAAAAAGTTGATATGTATGCCACACATATATGTAATAAGTCGACTCCTCCTACAACACTGCCACTTCCTACAACTCTACTCTGCTACTACTCCTACACTACTACCCACTTCCTACACTACTCCTACACTTCTACACTACTACCAACTACTCTATTACTCCTACACTACTACTCCTATGAATTTTAAAAAGCAGTAGAAATTAAATATCAATTTTAAAACATTGTAAAACCAAAATAACCGAGGAATTTAATCAAATATAAAAAATGCAAAATCTTAACCGAGGCGGGCACCCTAAGACGCCTGCCTTGGTTAATATTAACAGTGGCGGGCATCCTAAATCGCTCGGCTTGGTTAATATTAACCGTGGTGGGCACCATTAGCGGCCTGCCAAGGTTAATCGTTGCCCATATACTCCACCTCCTCCCCCAAATTCGCTAAGTCCTTCGGCCGTTCCAAATCGACCCCGAAGGGCTGCAAAATTTCCCACCACCCCGCCATCGCCGTCACCAAGCTCCTCCAACCATGCCCCTGACCTCGCGCGCTCAGAGCTCTGCCCTACGATCTTCCCTATCCGTCCGCTACCTCGGGCGGATCCCCAGCTACACCCACCCCAACGCGCACTCGTGGCGGAACCCTAGCCACCCGTCGCCATTCGCTCCGTCCGTGACCCTAGGGCCTTCTTCTCTGCCGCCATTCGCCGTGCCGTTCTTCCTCGCTTGGCCGTCTTCCCTGTCTCCGTCCACTGACGGGACCCACTGTGGAACCCTAGCCATGGGCGAGGAGCTCCGCTCCGTACACCGGAACCCTAGCAGCGTTCCGCCGTCTTCTTCCCCGAGCTCATCTTCGGTCTCCGCGACCCCGTTCTCCTCCCCGAGCTCATCCCAGGTGACATCTCCGACAAGGTTTGCATGTGTACATGTTGCTAATGATCTTGCCTGTGCACATGTTACCTGTGATGTCCAATCTGTAATCTTGCTTGTCTTTCCTGTGATGCAACCCTAGTTTGATGCTGCATGTGATAAAACCGAAGCTAGATTTGATAATGATTTGATAATTTAAACTGAGCAGATGCCACTGCCAATGATGCCAATGATTTGATAATTTAAGCTGAGCATATATACCACTGTCAATTTTTGAATTGAGGACATGATGGACATGATGGCTTCTACCTATGATGCTTGCTACATGTTGATTTTTAAGCTGAGCATATATGCTACTGATGCTTGCTACGTGTGATGCAAAATTAATTTGAATTGAGGACATGATGGCTTCTACTGAATTGATCACATGTTAGCACTCTCTGTCTCAAATTTTTTGAATTGAGCAGAACTGCTTACTGAATTTTTTGACTCTACTTAACTACTACTGTTGCTGCTCTCTTACTACTACTACTACTACTACTACTACTACTACTACTACTACTACTACTACTCTGTACTATACTCCATTCCTCTCTGTTGCTTGCTTGTTGTGCAGCTACTACTACCTAACTACTACTACTCTGCTTTCCTATATTTACTCTCTACTATGTCTCTATCTCACTCTTTTCTGGCTCGACTGAACTGCTCTTTTCTAGCTAGTCTTCTATGCTTCGGGCAACCCTTCGGGGTCGATTTGAAACGGCCAAAAGACTTAGCACAGGGCAAGGCTGGTGCTTGCTCTCTCCCTCTCTACTGTTGTCTAGTGCTTGTTGTACTCGCTCTCTCCATCTATGGTGATTGCTGTGCTTCCTCTCCCCCTCTCTAAAGCTGCTGGTGCTACCTGTTGCTCTCTACTCTACTGTCCTCTACTCTACTCCTATACTACTAGGCGAGCAACTAGGCCAACCGCCTCGGAGCCCATTTGGGAAACGCTGTGCAAAAGATTTTGTGTAGTAGTGCCAATTGGCACTATCTTGATACTTAATGTCTCTGCTACCACTGCTCTACTACTACTACTACCACCACTGCTCTACTACTCCTACTCCTACTACTACTCTACTCCTACTACTCTACTACTACTACTTACTACTACTACTCCTACTACTACTACTACTACTACTACTACTACTACTACTGTAAGCTGCTGGCTCTACTACTCCTACTCTACTACTACTACTCCTCCTACTACTACTACTTGTAAGCTGCTGGCTGCTACACTTACTCTACTACTACTACTCTACTCTTACTACTCCTCAGCTCTACTCTACTAATGGGGCTACCAGCCTCGGTTAACCATTTTTGCCCGCCTCGGTTAAGATTCATGTATACTATGCTTTGATTGAATTTGAGCTTCTCTATGGCATATGCAATGATGAACTGTTTAAACTTTTTAAAATGTGCTTAGGCAGTGGCATTTGCAATGATGTGAATCCTTTTATGCTGAGGCAACGGCTATGATGATCAAATGCCTCCTACTGGTAATAAGCTCCTAAACTAGGATGGCTTGTATACAAGCAACCAGTTTAGAAGCGATGTGATGACAATGGGGCGAGTCTGAGCCAACTATGTACATGATTTTGCTCCAAATTCTTAAATCTTGTACTTTTCTTGTATAATTTTGTACTTTTCTTGTACAATTTTGTACTTTTCTTCACTTTTTGTATCCCTACATCCAATGTATATGAAAAAAGGATGTAATCTTGTTTTCAAATGAATACATATAGTTAATGATTCCTTTATATATGTTTTGAGATGAATATACCATTGTGTTTATATAATTATGAAACGTTCATATAACTCTCTCTTCGTCATAGCTATCAATGTCGACCAGGCTCCTAAAATTGGCGCGAGGCTACTCCTGATGCGAGCGATGATGAAGGATCATCATCAGATGGGAGCACCTCATACGAGAGCGAGGAACTAACACCGAGGCCGATGAAGAGACCTCATGGTGAGGAAGAAGATGATCCGGACTTTGATCCGAAGGGCAAGGCACGAGGGTCTTGTGTGGAGCCACGACAGCCTTCAAAGGTGATACCCAAGCCCCAAGGCTCAAGGGACGTAGATCAAGCAGTGCACATTAATTGACATAACATTGGGAGGCCTTGCGCAAGTATATAACTAATGCGGGTTCTTGTCCTTGATAGACACCGATGGTGCTTCTTTTTTTGGAGTACCCCGATGGTGGGGAGGAGGAGGAAGCACCCGGTCCCTCCTCGGGCACTTCTTCAACTGCAATAATGGGTAGCAAGAAGAAGTCAGACTTGAAGAGGGGCCAACATGAGAGGCATCAGATTAGCAAGAATAAAGTGCGTGCGATGCACAAGATAGGGTCAAAGTAGAGCCCTTGGAGCCAACTATCATCATCAGCACCTTCAACAACCAGTGTTTTTATATAGTCAGGAAGAAGGTGCCTATAACATATGATGATTGGAGGAAAGTCCCTAATGACATCAAGGGAAATATGTGGGGAGAGGTGAAGAGGCGGTTCGCGTATCCAGCGGAGGGCTATGATGAAGACAAGTGCATGGGGCATGCGTTGTTTGTTGCAGGCAAAGCGCTTCACAACTTCAGGTCCATGCTCAATAGGGAGTACATGCAGAAAGGGAGGACACCATTCAAAGACTACAACTTCATCACGTGATTTTGGGAAGAGTTTGCTATGAAACAATCGACTGAAGAAGCAAAGGCCAAGGGCGAGAAGTTCTATGAGCTCACAAAGAGGAATGAGCTCCACCACCACCTAGGCATGATAGGGTACGCCGCTAAGACAGAGAAGTGGCTGTAGGAAGAAAGGGAGGCAGCTGAGGCTAGACAGCTAAATCCATTATAGGGCCCTCGATGAGAGGTCATGTAACTACCTCTATGCCCGCAAGCCAAAAAAACTAAAGGAGGGCAAGACCAAGTGCAATGAGCCAAAGGTCAAGGAGGTGGAGAAGAGGATCTTGGTGGTCTCTGCGGACAAGAAGAGCGGGTTGTTCGAACCTCGCTGAGATAGGGACGTACTAACTGAGGTGCTGGGAAACCTCGAGCACTGCGGCCATGTTCATGGGTTTCCTCGAGGTAGATCTGGAAGGACATGGAGGCCTAGCAATCTAACGCCAACTCTTACCACATGAGGCAGAGGTACAAGGAAGGGCTCATCCAAAAGGGCCACAATGAGGCAGTCAAGGACATGATCATGGGGAAGATACAAGACACTTTCACGAGCACCGATCCCAAGATGGGAGCTAAGGACACAGATGTTTGACCAGGCTGGCGTGCTGCCACCACAGGGTCAAGGCACCATACAAGGGTAGATGGTGCTAGGACCGGACAACTCCCAAGGTACCCGTCGATGACATCATGGAACCAACGACTTGCACGCTCTAGGTGCCCTTCGGTAGGGCACAGAGGAAGAAGGAAGTGGCCCAGGGAGTGGCACTACCGCCCGAAAGCGGCCCCATGTATGACGGCAAGCCCATCCCACCCAACTATGCTAGGGTGGATGTGACGTGGACGAACCCAGATTTCGACGAGGATGAAATCGATATTCCCACTAAAGAGGGGTACAGGTTCATCGGTGCTACTATCGGCATGCGCGTGCTATGGAACAAGAGCGACATTGTCTTAGACATGCTGATGCTGGTGTCACACAGCCCTCACACCATCGTCGTCTCCCTAGGTGACCCGAGTGACGATGACGATGGCGGCAGTGATGACAACGACAATGCTGGTGGCCAAGGCAGTAGTCCTCCAAGCAGTCCGCCTCCTGGCAACATCAATCCATAGGGAGGCACAAGGGCAGCATTGGGCGATGTGACACCACCGCCTACAAGTGGTTCCAACTAGGGCTCAAACCAATGTCCTCCCCCGCAGAGGAAGCCTACAGATGAAGAGGAGGCCATACCCCCAAACCACACCAAATCAAGTTGCGTGGCCTGTCAAATAGCCACGAGCACCCATACTCAACTACCTTTGAAAGGTACGGTACTAGCAAGCATAGTCAATCTATAATTCATTATGAGATGCTAGCTGCTTTTTCCTCTAACATCTCAAGCCCCGGTGTTACACGCCAAAAACACCGCCGTCATTTTGGCCCTGGTCGGATGATTGCCCCAAAAACTACGTGCATGGGAAGTTCATGTTGACCTTGGGCGACCTCCTTGAAGAGAAGTGGGAGGTAAGGAGGTTCCATCTATGGTACATGGAAGCGGCGAAAGTGGGCCTGGAAAACTTCGTCATCAAGATTTCGGCAGAGTATTCCACATGCCCACGGATGGTTAAGTCATTGTAGATTTCCATGGCATGCATAGACTCCTGTGGCGAAAGGACCTCGACGTCGCCCAAGTCACCTTATTTGCCCTGTAAGTTACTTACGACTTTGACACTACTACATCGCTATATGTACTTTAGGAACAAACTAATAATGCCATGATGATTTTTTCCTTGTAGGATGCAAGCCTATGTAAGCAAGAATTGGGAAAGGGTATTATCTATCTCTCTCCGATGCTTATTACAGAGAGAACCATCAAGAGTTACGATATACCAGACACTCATAAAAAGCCGGTGAACTTGAACCCAGAGGAGAGAAAGAAATATAGGGAAGATCTGGTAATCAAATATAAGTATCGGGTGGGAATGTACATCTATGAAGCCATGAAGAAGGTCAGGGGAAATGGTGTGTCATGGCCGCCCAACCAGTTTGGGTAAGTCCAAAAGATACTTGGGACATATATATATAGGTACTAGGATCATGACTTCTCATATTTGAACATTGTCTAATCTGTATTGTGTGAATAGTGCAGCCAGGGGCATCATGGCCAATGGATTGCATTTATAATCTATCCTCAGGACGGAAGGGCCTGTATATTTGACTCTTTGTGGGATACAACAAGCAGGGTACAAGCAATTTGAAAGCTGTTAAACATACATGTTGAAATTATTGTTGACACTACTGTTTTTCGTACAGCGCTTATAAGAAGTTACGTGCAAGATCCTGAATCCTATGACCTAAGATCTGAGAAGAAAAAAATCAAGAATGGCACGAAACTGAAACTCAGGCGTGAGTTCTCGGTAAGTATATCAAAAGTCGTGTGTGCTATTATATCGAGCATGCTCTCTACTACTATTGTTGATATACTACTTCACTACTCCTACTCCTCCTCCTCCCCTCCTCTACTACTCCTACTACTCTGACTCCTACTACTACTACTACTCCTCCTCCTTCTACTCCTCCTCCTCCTCCTACTACTACTCCTACTCCTCTCCTCTACTCTACTCCTATACCAATACTACTACTACTCCTAACTACTGCTACTACAACAACTACTACTACTCTACACTACTCTACTCTACTCTACTCTACTCTACTCCTATAACTACTACTACTCTTACTACTACTCCTATACTATACTGTCCTCCTACTACTGCTCTCTATATATGCTCTAATGATTGTGTATTATATATCATGCAGTGCGTCAAATAACCTTATGGCTCAGTATTATGTGGATTCTACGTTTGCGAGTGCCTGAGGATGTGCAGCAGCTGGCGACGGCTCAAAAAAGCACAAGGATGGTGGCGAAGGGAGAAGGTCGACCAAAACTTTAGACAAATAGTAGCAGACATATGTAAGTTTGTCACAGAGAGCGCACATGAAGGGAATACGTTCTTCAACAAGGAAGGTGACTTAGCGCGGGATCCGAAGTTCTAGAGGATCAGAAAACTGGAGCAAGCAGTTACAAATCTCAGATTACATTTTACCGGACCTCTTTCCAAACAAAGGTTGATATGTATGACTGTCCTTAGTTGCTCATGTATGAATGATGTGTGTTTGTGAAACAATGATGAAGACATCTCTAATGTAATAACTTAAATGTTGGTTCATCGAACGAGAATGAATGTAATATATATTTGTCTATTTTATGTTTTATCTCTGTTTTCATTAGCGAAATTCAAATTCAAATTCAAATTTAAAAAAGTATTTTTCTTTAAATCTGGAAACCATTAATCGAGGCGGGCAATTAATAACAGCCGCCTCCGTTAAAAGCAACCGCCTCGATTAAAACATTAACCGAGGCAGGCTCTATACCGCCTCGGTTAAGGTCACGATTAACCGTGACCTTTGCACCGAGGCGGTTGGCTTGCCCGCCTCGGTTAAGCCAAAATGCCTGCCTGCCACGGTTAAGATTCTTGTAGTAGTGATTTGGAACTTTTTTATTTATTTATTTTCCTATTGTTTTGTTGTTTGTAGCCAATATGCTTCTTATATATTTAAATTATCATTTATACTATACGAGACCCAGATCGACCAAGAGAATTATCAGATTGGGAGACATACAAATGCCATACTTCACCCGTAAGTTGGACTTTGAAGAATGGACTTAAAAAGGCTGGCACAAGTTCCGTGTGAGTAAAAGAAAAAGGAACGCATGATATAGTATTAGTTCAAAGGTTTCTTTTCCATGGCTAGACACATCGCTGGGCTTTGGTCGCCTTACAGAAGAT